>NC_052518.1:9296654-9336654 GCF_014356525.2 Nilaparvata lugens
AAAAAACTGATTTTCAACAAAAGAACACCAGAGATTTTTTATAAGTTAATAACGTTGACAACTGGACTTAGTCCATAGGCTACTCACAAGCAGCCCTCAGTTACCGTTTATAAATATTGAGAGGCTATTTCAGAATTATTTCCATTGTCCATTGAAATTATTATCTTATTATAAATAATCAGATTTTCATTTTAATATTTTTCATTCTTAATGAAATTGCAATTAAATACCTAACTAATAACTAAATTTCTGTTGAAGTTCAGATTGTATCAAAGCTTTTAAAACTAGCCGCTGAAATTTCAGGTGTGTGTGAGAATGAAAATCTGATCTCAGTTATGTAGGGTTTTTTGTTGTGGTACCGTATCTGAAGAAAGAAGTGGTGAGACTGAGTATCCCTTTGATCAACCTCTGTGGAAAGTACAAGTCGTTCTCTCAAATATTGCGGACCAGTAACTGCCACAATCATTTTATAGGTTTGGCATAGTATAAAATACAAATCGCCAATCAAGTTCTCTGTAAAGGGATGTCACGTGGTCATTCCATCAAGCATCAAAAACAAATCACAGAGCATAGTATGTTAAGCAAAGTTTGTTAGCTGTAAGCTTGAAATTTCAATTTATTCGTTATGTGAGTTCATGTTACTGTTCTGATACCTATTTCATCTTTCAAGTTACAACTGAATGTCTATTATTTATTGACTATCAAGTTATGTGTATTTCAAAATGAATAAATTTCTATTCTGATGATTATGAATCGATTCATCTCGAAAGTATGTACCTTAATGTTACAGTTGATAATAATAATACTCGTATGGATTTTATTGGTGGAGAGTCCCTTACGGAATAAGTTCCACCTCGCCATGTTCACCATGGAGCAACTTCTTATGCAACTTCATATTGTCATTGTGAATCTGTATGCATATTACTAATATTTGGAATTCAACAACAGATAGTACCGGAAGGTTAAGTGCAAATGGAATAAAGTAAACAGCATTGAGTTAATGCTAGTTTATGTTCATATGTTTTATCATCAATATGATTTAGATCTCCGACTGCAAAGTTTATAAAACATTGGGTTGTTCATGTTAAATTGAAATGGGTTTATTTATTTTTATTTCTTTTTGATTTTGCTGCTGTAAAAATATTAAGTTCTTGTTTTACATTAAGTCTTCCGCTAATGTTACGTTAGAATTTTTGTAATGTTAAGATTTATACCTACATAATTATGATTTGATTCTATTAAGTTGATTTTTGTGCTTTATTCCTTGATTTTGAAGCCTATTCGTAACAAAAATAAATAAAATATACAAAGCGTACTTGATGATTTACATTTTATTTCACTAGTAAACACATCACAATATTAACAGTGACTAATCACTTTCTAAAAAAATATGTATGATCGATGATCGTCTAATACATTAGGATACTCACAAGCATTGACAGATCATACCCCCATGGCAGAAAAAGTACTCCAGTGTTATACTTTTCCCAATGCGACAGATAAAACGTCACAAATACGTTCCAGCAAATATAATAGAAGCGTAGTGGTGGCACTGAGAAATCAGTGCGGCCAAATATGGAGTACAAAAAAACATGTGGGAATGAGCACAGCTGTCCAAGAGTCTAATCCGTGGTCGAAAAGTTCACCCAGAGGACCACTTGTATTGGTACGCCTGGCTTGTTTGCCATCAATACCATCTGAAAATTCCAAATCAAATAAGTACCAACAGAGAAAGAAAATGAGTTCATAAATATTGCATCGTTTCTCACAAGTCTAATATGATATGTTCTGTTCAACATTATAGTATACAGAGTGGGTGAAAAGTTCGAGAACGGCTTAATATCTCATACACAAAGATAATTTGACGGTGGGTGTGATTGGGGATCCTACTCAAATTAAAAAAACTACTTTATAATGACTTTAAAAATCTGGTTCGTCATCTTGGATCCGCCATATTGAATGCAACTTTATTTTTTTAAATAGGAAGGTGGTCGTGCAATACATGATTTCGATAGGGAATTTGAGGAAAATATGAATGGTGGTAACCGCATATCGATATCTCAAACCGTTTCGAAAACATTCAAATTATTAATCAATACTATTCTAAGCAGAAAAGAGAGAAAAAAGTCTGAAAACAGCATGGTATCTCATAAAAACAATTGATTTCAAGGTGGGTGAGATCAGTGATGCTCCTCGAATTGAAAATACTACTTTAAAAATCTGGTCCGCCATCTTGGATCCGCCATTTTGAATGCAACTTTATTTTTTTTAAATAGGAAGGTGGTCATGAGATACATGATTTCAATACGGAATTTCAAGAGAAATGAATGGCGAAAACCGCACATTGATATCGCAAACCATTCAGAAGATATTCACATTATCAATCAATACCATTCAATTACAGTCTTGTGTAATATGATATATGATACAGGAGTTTGGTCAGAGGATTTTGTTACCACTGTGATGGTTCCAATTGGAAAGAAGAAAGGTACATTGAAATGTGAAAAATACAGAACAATTAGCCTCATTTCACATACAGCTAAGATACTTCTAAGAGTTTTGAATAGGAGATTGTATAGTAAACTTGATGGTTCACTTGGTGAAGAGCAATTTGGTTTCAGAAGGGGAAAAGGAACCAGGGATGCAATAGGTCTACTGAGAGTGATTGGACAGAGATATATTGAAAGGCAAAGAGATGTCTATATAGTCTTCATAGACATGGAGAAGGCGTTTGATAGAGTGAAACGGGACAAACTGATGAGAATTTTGAGGAAGAAACGAGTTGACTGGAAGGATAGAAGACTGATTGCAAATCTGTACATGTCCCAGGAAGTGAAAATAAAAATAGGAGACGAAATGTCACAAGGAAGTAGAATTGGGAGAGGAGTGAGACAGGGTTGCAGCTTGTCCCCAACATTATTCAACTGCTACCTGGAGGAAATGATTGGAAAGAGTTTGTCAGGTAAAAGGGGGGTGAAGATTGGAGGGAGAAGGATAGAATGTATCAAGTTTGCAGATGACATGGCTGTACTGGCTGAAAATGAGCGCGCAATGAATGATATGTTAAAACATATCAATCACTGTTGTGAAGAGTATGGGATGAGAGTGAATGTGAAGAAAACAAAAAGTATGGTGATCAGCAAGACTCCAAAGAAAGCAACAATCAACATAGGATTGCATCACATTGAACAGGTGTCATCATTCAGGTACCTTGGGTGTATGATTAGAGAGGATATGCGATGTGATTTAGAAGTAAAAGTGAGAATTGCAAGAGCAAAGGAGGCATTCAGCAATATAAGAAGATTGGTGAGTAGCAAAATGCAAATAGAACTGCGGAAGAAGATGGCCAAGTGTTTTGTGTGGAGCGTGGCTCTCTATGGAGTGGAAACCTGGACTCTCAGAAAGCAGGAAGAGAAGAGATTGGAAGCCTTTGAAATGTGGGTGTGGAGGAGGATGGAGAGGATCAGCTGGATGGATAAAGTGAGGAATGAGGAGGTACTGCGTAGAGTAGGAGAGGAAAGGAATATTATGGCAGTGATAAGGAGACGAAAACGGAACTGGCTGGGACACTTGCTGAGGCATGGCGGACTACTTGTGGAGACAATGGAAGGGACTGTGCAAGGAGGGAGGGTGCTGGGACGAAAAAGAGTGAAGTTGGTGGATGATATCAGGGAGGAGGGAAAGTACTCCAAGATGAAGAGAATTACACAGGACAGAGAGGAATGGAGAAGGAGGAATCATGCTTAGACCTGCCCTAGGGCAGAACACCAGTAATAACCATTCAATTCAGAAATGAAATACATGAGTGGTATTGATTAATAATGTGAATATCTTCTAAACAGTTTAGATATCGATGTGCGGTTTTCGCCATTCATTTTTTATTGAAATTCCGCATCGAAATCATGTATTACACTACCACCTTCCTATTTAAAAAAATAAAGTTGCATTCAAAATGGTGGATCCAGGATGGCAGACCAGATTTTTGAAGTCATAGTCAAGTAGTATTTTCAATTCAAGTAACATCCCCAATCACACCAACCTTGGAATCACTTCTTTTTATGAGCTACCAAGGCGTTCTCAGACTTTTTTCTCTCTTTTCTGCTTTGAATGGTATTGATTAATAATGTGAATATTTCCGAAACGGTTTGAGATATCGATATGCAGTTTCAGCCATTCATTTTTTCTTGAAATCATGTATCGCACGACCACCTTCCTATTTAAAAAAATAAAGTTGCATTGAATATGGCGGATCCAAAATGGCGAACCAGATTTTTAAAGTGATTGTAAAGTAGTTTTTCCAATTTGAGTAGGATCCCCAATCACACCCACCGACAAATTACCTTTGTGTATGAGATATTAGGCCGTTCTCTGACTTTTCACCCACTGTGTATATAGCCCAGTCAACGAAGTGTTATAGAGGGAAAAGTTTGGAAGACAAATTTTGACCCTGCAGTTCTGTTTAGGGTAGTGAGGAGGTGAACATATCAAAAGTCCTCACCCCTACCCACTGTGCTAAGGGGGTGGGGGTGGTTCAAAAGTACCATTTTTTGGTTTCTCGCATATAACTCGAAAATTATGCATTTTACAGACATCACTATTCTATAAGAAATTAAAGCTTACATAATTTCCTACAATATTGATCCAGTAACTTTTTCTATATCTCTTTCACTTTTCGAGATAACCGCTCTAAAAGATGTGACATTTTTGAAAAAACACATTTTCCTTCAATTTTTTGCTATTTGAAAATTCAATCTGAACCCCGGAATTGAATTTATTGCAGAAACAGTGATTCAGTTATACAGTGCAGAAACAATACAGCTATTCCTTTTTTTAATGTATTAAATTAGAGTGAATGTGAAGAAAACAAAAAGTATGGTGATCAGCAAGACTCCAAAGAAAGCAACAATCAACATAGGATTGCATCACATTGAACAGGTGTCATCATTCAGGTACCTTGGGTGTATGATTAAAGAAGATATGCGATGTGATTTAGAAGTAAAAGTGAGAATTGCAAGAGCAAAGGAGGCATTCAGCAATATAAGAAGATTGGTGAGTAGCAAAATGCAAATAGAACTGCGGAAGAAGATGGCCAAGTGTTTTGTGTGGAGCGTGGCTCTCTATGGAGCGGAAACCTGGACTCTCGGAAAGCAGGAAGAGAAGAGATTGGAGGCCTTTGAAATGTGGGTGTGGAGGAGGATGGAGAGGATCAGCTGGATGGATAAAGTGAGGAATGAGGAGGTACTGCGTAGAGTAGGAGAGGAAAGGAATATTATGGCAGTGATAAGGAGACGAAAGCGGAACTGGCTGGGACACTTGCTGAGGCATGGCGGACTACTTGTGGAGACAATGGAAGGGACTGTGCAAGGAGGGAGGGTGCTGGGACGAAAAAGAGTGAAGTTGGTGGATGATATCAGGGAGGAGGGAAAGTACTCCAAGATGAAGAGAATTGCACAGGACAGAGAGGAATGGAGAAGGAGGAATCATGTTTAGACCTGCCCTAGGGCAGAACACCAGTAATAACCATTCAATTCAGAAATGAAATACATGAGTGGTATTGATTAATAATGTGAATATCTTTTAAACGGTTTAGATATCGATGTGCGGTTTTCGCCATTCATTTTTTATTGAAATTCCGTATCGAAATCATGTATTACACGACCACCTTCCTATTTAAAAAAATAAAGTTGCATTCAAAATGGTGGATCCAAGATGGACCAGATTTTTGAAGTCAAAGTCAAGTAGTATTTTCAATTCGAGTAACATCCCCAATCACACCAACCTTGGAATCATTTCTTTTTATGAGCTACCAAGGCGTTCTCAGACTTTTTTCTCTCTTTTCTGCTTTGAATGGTATTGATTAATAATGTGAATATTTCCGAAACGGTTTAAGATATCGATATGCGGTTTCAGCCATTCATTTTTTCTTGAAATTCCCTATCGAAATCATGTATCGCATGAACACCTTCCTATTTAAAAAAATAAAGTTGCATTCAATATGGCGGATCCAAAATGGCGAACCAGATTTTAAAAGTGATTGTAAAGTAGTTTTTCCAATTTGAGTAGGATCCCCAATCACACCCACCGTCAAATTACCTTTGTGTATGAGATATTAAGCTGTTCTCTGACTTTTCACCCACTCTGTATATAGCCCAGTCAACGAAGTGTTATAGAGGGAAAAGTTTGGAAGACAGTTTTTGACCCTGCAGTTCTGTTTAGGGTAGTGAGGAGGTGAACATATCAAAAGTCCCCACCCCTAGCCACTGTGCTAAGGGGGTGGGGGTGGTTCAAAAGTACCATTTTTTGGTTTCTCGCATATAACTCGAAAATTATGCATTTTACAGACATCACTATTCTATAAGAAATTAAAGCTTACATAATTTCCTACAATATTGATCCAGCAACTTTTTCTATATCTCTTTCACTTTTCGAGATAACCGCTCTAAAAGATGTGACATTTTTGAAAAAACACATTTTCCTTCAATTTTTTGCTATTCTTGCTCTTATAACTTTTTGAATATCGATGGGAAAAGTCCATTCTGATCATGAGCTTATGGAATATCAAATTCTCTTCAATTTGATGTATAATATCACAGTTTTACAAATAAATATCACCACAGAACAAATATTGTAGAGAATTTATCAAGCTTCATTTCTGAATAGTTAGTCATGTCGGTTGAACGCATTTTTCTCAAGATATCTGCGTGTAAGCAAAACATTGGAAAATGCAACTTTTAAACCACCCTCACCCCTTTAGCACAAGGGGTAGGGATGGGGACTTTTGATACGTTCACCCCCTAACTGGTCCCAACAAAGCTGCAAAGTCAAAAATTGTGTTCAAAACATTCTCTCCAAATTCCTTTGTCAATTGGTCTGTTTTTGCATAACTGAAGATCTCTCACTCAACACTGAAACTGCTGCAACAGTCGTGGGGATGTGCGTAAACTTGTGAAATTATACATCAAATTGAAGAGAATTTGATGCTGATGTTCATGATCAGCATGGATTTTTTCCATCGATATTCAAAAAGTTATAAGAGCAAAGATAGCAAAATATTGAAGGAAAATGTTTTTTTTTTTTCAAAAATGTCACATCTTTTAGAGCGGATATCTCGAAAAGTGTAAGAGATATAGAAAGAGTTGTGAGATTGATATTGTAGGAAATTATGTAAGCTTTAATTTCTTATAGAATAGTCATGTCCGTAAAATGCATAATTTTCGAGTTATATGCGAGAAACCATAAAATGGTACCTTTGAACCACCCCCACACCCTTAGAACAGGGGGTAGGGGTGGGGACTTTTGATATGTTTACCTCCCCACTACCCTAAACGGAACTGCGGGGTCAAATATTGTCTTCCAAACTTTTCCCTCTATAACACTTCATTGACTGGGCTAATGTATGTATGTATACAGGGTGATTCATAATTATGGTAAAATAATTCAATGCGTGATAGTAGAGGTAAAAATAAGAAAAAAAAGTTCCTATAAACATATATCCATAAACGCTTCATTAGCGAGCTATACAGAGTGAAAGATTTCGCCCGGAATTCAGTTCCTCTGGTGAAATACACCGATGCTGAATTGTTTGGGGACTAGTTTTTGAAAAACTTATGCTGGATTCATATGGAAAAATATCTGAAAAAATGAATAAAACTAGTCTGGATGCTGTAGTGAGAGTAGTTTTTGAGAAAAAAGTTGAAATATGCAAAAAATCTAAGTAGAAAAACACAGACTTCTACGTTTGATGCCCAATAACTTTCTTTAATGACCAGTAAACAAATAATTTTTTGCGATAAAAATTGTAGAGAATTCAATTCTGAAAAAAATTATGTAAGCTGTGTAGACTAAATTTGCATAAAAGTTGGATAAAATGTATTCTTATGTAGTACATTACACCACAAAATTTGCTGTATTATGAGGAGAGAACTAATAACTCATAGGTTGTAGCTGATTGCAAATAGAACATTGATTTTAAGAACAGCTGTTCCAAAACAGCTGATTTGTTTTGTTTTAAATAAAAAAATATTTAAAAGAATTTATCAGCTGAAAATTATTTTCAGAACTATTTTAGCTCACTGTTGAACAAAAAAACAAACTGTAAGTTAGGCCTACTGTAGCCGCGCTGTGTTTTTTGTTTGATCTATTAACCAGTTATTTGTAACCATTTCACTTTGCTTTTGTGTTAAGTGTTAACTTTTTAAAAAATGGCAGGTAATTTTAGACATTATTCATACTCCGAATTAGCTGACATGCATTTAATGTATGGAATGGGACACTACTGTAATAGTATTGAAGTAAGACGTTTGTATCAAGAGAACTTTCCCAAAGTTACAGCAGGCAGGTACTTCTCTTGTGTAAATTTATTAGGTTCCTTTGTCTTAAGTAATTTGTAATTTGTTAGCCGCTCCCCAAATCATTAGTTTTGTTTGATACTCTGTTTGTTTGCATTTAACATATGAAAAATAAATCTGAGGATAAATTATAGTTTAATAGGAAGAGGATAATTTAGGATGAATTAAGAAAACATTTGCCAAATTATTTGTAGGATATAAGTTATTTATTTCATAAGATTAAGTCCTGTTTTTTTCATTTTTATACTCTGAAAAGTTTGGTTGTTAAAGTTTTATCGAAATGCTAGTAAACGTTATAAAATTTCAGATCAATGGTACATGTTATAATCACTGTGCTATTGGAAGATTATATGTATTTTAACTGGAGAATTTTGAGCTTAACCTTTCCTTTTGGTTGCTTGTGTAAATGATTGATTTGTTAAAGTTGGAAAATTCAATCTGAACCCCGGAATTGAATTTATTGCAGAAACAGTGATTCAGTTATACAGTGCAGAAACAATACAGCTATTCCTTTTTTTAATGTATTAAATTAAAATGTATCCAGAAAAATGTATTCTGGCCCTTAGTGGTTCCCATCATATTTTGTATTCACTATCCTTTACCAATCCAAATATGAACTATCTAAAATCATTCATTCTTGTTGTAACTTTGTCAATACTTTAGAGTAGTTTGATTTTGGGCCTGGAGCAGACTCAGTCATTAGCATAATATTGACCATTCTGCCCCCCCCCTCTAAAAAGGGAAAAGGTTTCCTTGTATTTTTTGGAAATTCTTTGATCTTATATCAAACCAACATGAAAACAATATATTTTTTTCTGTTCTATTCTTTTGTTGAAAAGTTTAAATTTCAAATATGTTGGAAAATTTAAATTTTTTTCATCTTCAAATAATTCTTTTGTTTTTATCTACATTTAAGTGTCTACTTTAACCCTACGATAAGACTCTGGAGTAATTCATTACATTTTAGTTTAATTGATAGAAATTAGATTTAAGGCGAAACACCGCAGGCCCTAGTTCAAAAATTGCCACTATGTAGCGCTTTAAAATCTTGCGAAATACTTCATGCTATTACTCGCTCACTATTAGAGTAAAACTTGTTTTGAAAACTTTTGAAGATTTATTCTTGTAATATCTATAATATCTATATCCATGCTGCTACCATGTAAATTTATTTTTATTTTTTATTTAAACAAAAATAAATTTCTTAATTTCAAAGGGAACCATTTTTTCAAGAAAAACAGGTAGTCATTTTGAAGATTTGATGATAAAACATTTTTATCATTTTTCAGCTTGAAAATCGAACCAGTGGTTCCATCGGAATCATATTTACAAGACTTATCTCTATGATTTTTTATGCGCTCCTACCCTCCACCCCATCCACACGTCACTCAGGCACCTTCCACCCCAACACACAAGTCACTCACCCACCACCCCACCCACAAGTCAGCCTTCATTCTTAGTGCTCAGGCTGGTCACAACTTTTCTTAGTTCTTCAGCTTGTTCACTTGTCATATTGACAGTGATCGTGGCTAGTCCTAGGACATAGTATTTCCAGACGCACTTCACATATAATTCAGATTTCCGTATTATATATGTTTCTCTGGCATTTTTGGCCGATAAAATGGATTCAAGACATACGGTGAAGGGAAAGAAGAAGTTGGTTCTTTCAGCCAGGAGAATGAAAAGGCGGCTACCACCAGAATTTCATGCTAACAGACGTAGAAGGTTAGTTGATTTAATTTCATATAACTAGATAAAATAAAATAAATTAAAATGTCACGTACTTTAGGCCTACTATAATATGAAGCAAATCATGCTTTGAATAATTAATATTGTTATCATGTAAATATAATTATATTCTCAGTTCGTATTATCTCAAGCGAAGTATTTCGTTATGTATGTTTTTATGTTTGTTAATATGAACAAACGTCAACGTTATTGACAACGCTATTCGCATAATTATTCAAGATATATGTCTGAATGGATAGATACAGAGAGCAACCGGGTGATAGAAAAGCATGGCAAATTTGAATTGATCTTTCAAAACTCACAGTACCCTATTATTTAAAAGTAATGTTTATAGTGAGGTGATACAAATGCGACTAGATATTTCAAGAATCGGTTTTGTTCAATATTTTTGTTCAGAACATACTGTTAACGATGTGACCTAAATTGAATTTATAGACTGAACCTATTTTTAATTCTGTAATCTTATTTCGCCACACTGCACAGAAAGCAGCTGTTTTCCAGTCCCTACGTAGATCTGAAAGACCTTGTTTGCAGACGACGTCAGAAAAGGGTTTCTTTTCCGGTCTAGGCCAGAAAGTTGTCTCTTTCCAGCCGCTTATGGCTGGAAACAACGCGCTAATTATTATTAATAAGTCATCCGCTAGATCGGGCGAGTGTCCACTTTCATAATAAGCTGAAGTCGCCATGATTTTAGTTCCAGTTTCGAATCAAACTAATTCGCTTCGCAACCAGTTTTATTCAATTATTTATTGTTGATTAGTGCATTCCGAATTTTCAAAAATGCTTGAAGATGACTGTGGTATTCCAAGTGAAATTTTAAAGAATCTGAAATCCTGACTGCAAATCTTCTACCACTAAAATCAAGAGATAGGTACGATAGCTTAACGAGTATTCTTTATTTTGTATTCTTTATTTATTTTGTCAGCAATACCTGTAGTGTGGCGAAAAATATCGTTCGCACCACGGGCAAAAATGTTTTTCCAGCTCTCAATCTTTCTAGTCCTCGGCCTACGGCCTCGGACTTGAAAACCGATTTCGAGCTGGAAAAATCTCATTTTCTGCTCTAGGTGCGAAATATACTATTAAATGTAGGAGAAAAATAGCTCAATGTAAGCTCTTTTTTTCTCTCCTAATCATTGTGATTTCTGTTGAAATAAAGTACCAGTGAGAAGAGTGTAGAGAAATTGCAAATTATGTAGACTATATATGAAAAAAGGTCTGCAAAGTGATTTTTGAACATTTCAGGATTGAAGAACAAACCTTATCGCTCGAAGCGCCTTCATCTTCCCAGGCTGACAGTGTTTCAGCAGATGCCATTTCTGTATCCACTGAGAACTTTCAACCCAGGTAAACATTGTAATTTCAAGATTCGAATTTCCACAATCTTACTTGCATTATGTTATGACAGGTTAAGAATATACAATGAATAGTTTGCGACTCACAACACTTTAAATTCAACTTTGAAGAATTTATAAGCATCACTTATACATGAAGTGAATTAAATAGAGAAAATTGTGATTGGAAATGTTCCCAATCCCAATGCTCATTACTTCTAATAAAGTAATTAGATGCTAATAATAGCCAAATGTATTCAATTAAAATTGTATGTCTCATGGTTGTCTGAAACAACATTCTTACTTTCTTTCTTTCAGTTGTATGAAGGTAAAATGTGTATGTATTTGATAGAAAGGAACCCTCCTTGATAAGTCCAGTGTCCCTTCAAACAGTGTCTCTAGCACTTTCAATGGAGAAAATAACAGATGACATGGCTAAATCTTCAAAATATTCTGTACTTATTGTAGGCTACTGGCCCTTCTCATTAGATTGAAAGTTGTATTCATGAGCGAGGTCTACTGTTCGCAGAACTACTAGTACGTATTGGTTTCTTGATTATTCTGCTGGCTAAAAATTCAAGTGACATGGTGAAGCATATGTGTATGAAAATAATTGAACCATCTACCAAAAATAACAATTGATAAAAACACTCAATCATAATAAACTTAAACACTGTAAAACAATCATGTACTAACGAATATGTTATCAAGTACCTCCTGTTATTACTATGAACCACTACCGGTAGTGCAGTTCGCATAATAAAACATTATAATAATGAGATGATAATGATAATAGTTCATGATAATGAGAGGGTGAAAAATAGGAAATTAGATCCCTTGAATAACTTGTACTACATCAAACAAGATGTTGTTTGATGACATGCTTATCAACTTTTTTTGTTGAATAAATAAATAAATGGAGTAATATGCTCTTCTTAGTATTGTAGCCTTCTCTTCGAAAAGTATATTTTTTTAAAGTATATAAAAGAAAATATACTTTTTCTTGAAGTCACATGACTTAATATCTCCTCCACACTTTTGACCCTATTAACGTTCATCTTCTTTTTTTTCTTCTTCTTCTTCTTCTTCTTCTTCTCCTCCTTCTCCTTCTCCTCCTTCTTTTTCTTCAGTTTTCAGTTTTAGACAAACTGAGAACTTGAAGAACTGAAATCTTGAAGAACTGAAAATAAGCCTATAACTATCCTTGACAAATTCAGAATCAATAATATGCAAAATCTCATGTTAATCAGTTCAGTAGCTCAGACGTGATGATGCGTCATACATGAATTTCCTATCCAGTACCTGTATACGCCAATTCTTTCTTTATAATATTATTATAGATCAATAATGTTATAAACGTTATGTATTAATTCACATCCAAGTCTTTAGAAAACGCACGTAAACAGCAGCAGAAAGACGTCTGCATAGGTCCACAGAAATATGGAAAGAGAATTCCTCACCAGGTATTTGAATTTTGAAACGCATACAGATGTCCATGGTTGAAGATTGTAGGAAGCAAATGATGTAAAGTTAAAACCAGAGTAAGCCTTAATTAATGTGATAATGGAATCACCGCGAAGGACCTTTAATAGGTCCCTAAATCGCAATGATTCGCCAAAAAAATAACGATGATAATCGTCTCAAATAATTCCACATGATTGATAGAAAGGCAGGTTCCTATACAAACACTGCACAAAACTCAAGGCAGTGCACTCGAGAGGCAGCGCAATAAAAGTCTGTTATAAGTAACAAATGCAACGCCAATTGCATTGAAATTGATGTAGTGAGCTCTCCACACATCAAAAATAGTTTAGTGATAGTAAACTTCGATGAAAATCTACAAAAAATTGATAAATAAGCATTTTTAAAAGTGCTCTTACGGAAATTTGAGTAGGAAAAAGCTTAATGTAGTTGTATAGGGGTCCGCTAGATGGCGCTGGCAGAAAAAATGATACAAACGACTTGATACTGTATCAACTTCAAAGAATCGCAGAGAAATGAAACAAAAGGTTGTTCAATACCATATTATAGAGAACGGATAAGAGTAAGTACTATTATAAGATAAGATAAGATAAGATAAGATAAGATTACTTCTTCTTCTCCTTCTTCTTCTTCTTCTTCTTCTTCTTCTTCTTCTTCTTCTTCTTCTTCTTCTTCTCTTCTTCTTCTTCTTCTTCTCTTCTCTTCTCTTCTTCTTCTTCTTCTTCTCTTCTTCTTCTTCTTCTTCTTCTTCTTCTTCTTCTTCTTCTTCTTCTTCTTCTTCTTCTTCTTCTTCTTCTTCTTCTTCTTCTTCTTCTTCTTCTTCTACTTCGCATTCAGTCACGCAGTACTGGACAAACTTTTGTTTCATTTCTCTGTAATTCTTGCGAAGTTGATACAGTATCAAGTGCTTTGTATCATTTTCACTGCCAGCGCTATCTAGCGGAATCCTTTTCAACTACATTAAGCTTTTCTCTGATCAGAATCTCGTAATAGCAATTTTTAAGTGACTTATAATAAAATTTGTGAAGATATTCATCGATGTTTACTATCACTGAACCATTTTTGATGTGTGGAGAGCTCACTACATCAATTTCAATGCAATTGGCTACTTATAACAGACTTTTATTGCGCTGCCTCTCGCCTGAGTTTTGTGCAGTGTTTGTAAAGGAACCTGCTTTTCTAGCAATAATTTTGTTTTTATTCATCAAATGATATTTACTTTTTTGGAGAATCATTGTGATTTAGGGTCCTATTAAAGGTCCTTCGCGGTGATTCCATTAAACACATTAATTAAGGCTTTCTCTGGTATTAACTTTACATGTCTTGCTTCCTACAATCTTCAACCATGGACGTCTGTTTGCAACTTTGCGTTTCAATTTTAAACACCTTGCAAGAAAGTGTCTATGACGCTGCCACTCGCCAGAGTTTTTCGTAGCGTTTGTATAGGAACCTGCTTTTCTGCAGAGACTTGGTAAACTGAAAACCATTTTTTTTGGAAAATCATTGTGAATTAGGTTCCTATTAGATGGTTCAATAAAACAATCAATTAGGGCTTTCTCTGATATCAACATTACGTCTGTTTCTTCCTACAATCTTCAACCCTGATAATATTACCTAATCTTTCCAATTTCAATTTCGACAAAATGGGGTTAAAAGAATTGCGGTCATTCTCTGTTTTTCTCGACTCTACGCAAATGAGTATATGATCTGAGAAACATTCAGTAATGATGTAAAACTTTTTAACAATATCTAGACACTTTAACGAAAACATCACAAATCAATTACTGTTGCACCTCTGATATTGATATAAAGAGATATAAGATTGCTATCAAGTAAATTCTGAATGTGCGTCACCCTCAATCCTGCCATTCATAATTGCTAAGTTGAACTCGTCCTATCATTTCTATTATCTTCTTCCCCTTTATGATGATTACTTTTAATGTCCCTGGTAACTCTGGTGCAATTGTTTATCCTAGTATCTTCGTGCATGGTTCGATGTTGCAATGGTTCACAATCACAAAACCATTTTTGACTTGGCCCTCTCACTCAGATATTTGTATTATTCATATTAAATATCACTTTTTTAGAGGATCATTGAGATTATAGTTTTTGTAAAATAAGTTGAGACTTGGCCCTCCATCCGAAGAAATTACAGGGTTGCCAAATCGTGTAAAATTGCAACTTTCTCAAATTTTCAATTCAACGTCAGAATTGGATGTAGAATATCATCCCCGATATCCTAATAGTACTAGAAAAGCTTCAGGGTTGAAGGATTAAAAGGAAATTTAACTTTTATGATAAAATTGGAAACATCGCGAAGATTTGTTTTTCTTTTGAATATTTACTTCTCTCAGAATCGTAATGCGTAATAATTTTATATCAGATTAACGGGGAGAATGTTTCCTTTCTATTGGTTTCTGGATCATTTTTATCCGACTTATAGTTATTTTTCAATATTAATGATTATATTCGTCAATATCGAGACATTTCGAGCAGAAAACATGAGATTTTCGACATGCTAGAAACCTTATTGTTTCAAAAGATAAGTAGGTGGTGAAAGCGAGAAAGTTACTCACAAATAATTGAAATTATTTTCAATACTCATTTTAAGTGATATTCAAAAGAAAAAGAAATCTTCACGATGTTTCTAATCTATATCTATAAAAGGCTAAGCCCCGACAGACTGAAATCACACCACAGCCCAAACTACTGAGCCTAAAAACTTAAAACTTTGCACAACTGTTTATGGTAGCTTCAAAACATCCACTAAGAAAGGATTTTCAAAAATTTGCCCCCCTGAGGGGGCTGGGCCCTCCCAAAAATTTTGTACTTTCTAATCGTTCATTTCACAGCAGTCATAAGGAAATTTTTTGCTCAGCTACCAAAAATTTAAAATCACACTACAGCTCAAACTAATTGGCCTACAGACTTAAAACTTTGCACAAATATTCTTCAAACATGCTAGACGCGCACTAAGAACGGATTTTGAGATATTTTGCCTCTAAGGGTTTCAAAGGATAAAAAAAGGATCCTATTAAGTAAGGTTATGAACATGGTAAGGTGAACGCCATATGGAACTGAGATAATTGACATATGATATTCTAACATATATTGTAATCATTGGAAAGCTTAAAATAATTTTATCAATCAGCTGATCGAATTAATTTTGCGTTGAGAGCGCGAGCGTATTGTATGTGTATATTCGCCACGTGTGTATTCCATTGTTGTATGCTTGGCCAGATCGGTTTGCGCCTTCTATTAGCTGTATATGGAGTCTTATAAATTCCGATTAAAAAATAGCAGATAGATTTTCTTTGGTTAGGAGTTTGTTGATAATTCTTTTTTCAAATTCAAATTTTATTGCTATCAAAAATCACATTGAAAACTTTCTTAATAGACAACAAGATTACAAACATATACCTACATTTATTTGTAGCACGGCCAGAAAAAGACAAATTTGAGTACTATTCCTGAGTTCATTCAATAGAACTTATATATATTTTTCGTTAATATTTTGTGAATAAAAAGTACGAGTTGATGAGAGATGTGAGTAACTCCTTATATTTGATCCAAATGGTTATTCATATTGTAGTAGTCGTGGTCACTGCAATCAAAAGTTTTTTATTCTGTGGCTGATAAATTTCATAGTCTACGTATTGATTGTCCATAATGTATCCAGTGACTATAATGGAAGTGATTGAACTACTGAGAATTAATGACTTAGTGGTCTCTCATAGAATTTATAGTATTCCTGGTGATTGAGCCTGTCTCTTTTCAGCGTTGACTATTAATAATAAAGCTTTATTTATAAATAGCTTACCCGGCGAACTTTGTACCGCCAAAATGTCAATGTATCTCATGTCACACTTGACTTTATTTGGTAAATCATGAAATTTATCTGACAATCAATATTATCATTTACATCTTAATACGGACTTTTTCAGGTGCTTAGTCATGCAGCATTCATTATTCAGAAAACATATTCTTCTCAATCAATTGGTAGTAATATCTATCAGTAGAGTGTTGAATTAAAAAAAATATATATAGGTTAAATCAGTGTTTCAAAGATGAATTCGATGTTTTCATAGTTGTTGATTGTCAATAGATGGTTCAGGGAATATGCAATGTACAATGAATCACACCGAATTCCATATTCTTACCATCTTCCATTTTAGGATGAATATAAGCTAAGCTAAGTTAAAAAAAAAATGTTAATTATTCTGTCATTCTTCAGTACCTAATTAATGAATGCAATATGAACAACTCTCTTTCATGAGGTGAATAATTTTTCCCCAACATTTTCCAGTTTCTCAATGATAGGGGAAAAATTTCTGTTCAGAAACCATCCCCAATATTCACACAACATATTCCAAAAGTTTCTTGCCGTTATGTCAAGTAGTTTTCAAGTCTATAGGGAACAAACAAACATACAAACAAACACACAGACACTCATTTATATATATAGATTTACATTCGGCTCAAACAAAAGCCTCTCTAAATGGAGGTAGAATGATAAGGTTGACAACTTTTAGTTCTGTTGTTTCAACATTTTTTTTCTCAAATCACTTTCAAAAAGTTCATGTGGTACCTACTATTGTGTTTGAGACACTTGTGGCGCTATCATAGTTTAACCACTATTCTGTTCAACAGTCCTATCTCTTGCAGTCGTTAACTATATCTATAATAAGTTAAAAAGCTGGTTTATAAACGTACGGGATAGGAAAATTATGTATGACGCATCATCACGTCTGAACTACTGGACTAATTAACTTGTAATTCTGTATATAGATTCTTAATCAACCAAGGATGGTTATAGGCCCATTTTCAATTTTTCATAATTTCATTACGTCAAATTTCAGGTTGTCAAGTTTTAAAATCCAATTCTGACGTTGAATTGGAAAGTTGCGATTTTACACGATTTGGCAACCCTGTAATTTCTTCGGATGGAGGGCCAAGTCTCAACTAATTTTACACAAACTATAAGAGGCCTATCAGGTCCATCACGATGGTTCAATAAGTCAATTAATTAAGGCCATCTTTGGTATAAATTTTATATTTGTCTCTTCCAATAATCTTCAACCCTGTGATTAGTTCTTCTTCTGGCAAATGGGGAAGAGAGAACCCATAAAATCTCAAGCTATCCAATGAAAGAGAAACTAATCCGATATCTTGACATCATATTCTCCTGAAAGTGTTCGAATCAGTCAAAATTCACTAATTATGTAATTATTATGAAGATGAATCGTGATTTATATGGTGTTCAAGCAATAAACACAATAGGCCTGCTATAGTTTTGTTATTACTGTACTGTACATTATTTCAAGAGGTTAGCTTTTACAAGAGTCGAGGCTTGTGAAAATGGGCCTAGGGATGCCAAACTGCTAAATCCGGCTCTACATGTTTAGTTCTATTGTATCTATGATCGTCAAAATGTTTCATGTTGTTAAAAATCATGCTTAAATGTTATAATTATTATTGTAGTAACCGAAAAGGAAAAGTCAATAGAAATGTCCTACTTGCAACCATAGCATAGCTTTCAATGTAGTATATTATAATATATGACAGTCAGCTTATTTTAAATCATAATAATAGACTTCTAAGCATATAGGCTTCTTTCCAGACGCTGCGTCAGTACAGAAGGTATATAAGAGAGATTCTTCTTCTTCTTCTTCTTCTTCTTCTCTTCTTCTTCTTCTCCTTCTTCTTCTTCTTCTTCTTCTTCTTCCACCAACTGCCCACAGGTCTCCGCTCCGTATGGCAATGCGGGCCGCACGCTTGTTTTATAGATATTTTCCTTTAGTTTTTTATTCATTGTTCTATCACAAAGTATATTCCAGTCATTTTCCTCCAATTCATCTACTTCTCTGTCCATAAGAACAAATTTGACATTATGTGTACCTTATAGCACATATAACAACAAAAGTAAAAAGTTTGAAATCAAGAAACACACATCAAAATAAACGTACAATTTCAACTTGTTTTGTAGTGAGTGATTTTGAGGTTGCTCTCCATATTGAGTAGAAATACTATGGATTATTACAGCCAAAAATCTACGAGACACTGGTTCCGATTGTCGTCATTATTTTCAATCTACGGTGAACTATAAGAATAGATCAGCAGAATATGGGTATATACCCCAGTCAGAGTATAGATAGGGTATACGTAGTAAACAGCTAGCGTCAAGATTAGTAGATATAATGAATAATTATTCCATATATAGGGAATAACGCCTGCCGTTTGCCTAGATTATAAAAATAATATTAATAAAAATTAAAGTGATATGTCATTCGTGAATAGATTTATGAGAAAATTATAGTATACCGTACCCTCAAGGACGTCAGTCCGTTTGTAGAATTAATAACAGGAAAGAATTAATTCAATCTTTTCACACAATCCAACCATAGAAAGCAAGCGCCCCCCTGATGACTCCTGCTCGGGTGTGAAATGCACACCTCAATTCGCCAAGAAAAGTGAGTGTTTTCCAATTATTTATAAATGTAGTAACACAGTGTTTAAACTACAACAAAGTTAAAGAATTGATATAATAATTACTTGTTTACACTCCAATATTATTGATTGAATTGAAAAACTAGCCTACATGAAACATAATCTTTGTAACGACAACAAAGAAGTTTAAACTGGGAAAATTTGAAACTCCTAGTATAAGAGGCTTTTGGGTTAGCACAAAATTTTGAATTTGAATAACTACATAATTGAATTAAATCTTTATAAATAAAAATCGAGCTTCAAATTTTGACTTTCAATAACTTTCTTATGTGTGATGATTCTAATTTGTCGATTTGATGATTTTTTCTTAGTTTTGTTCGTTATGTTTAGGACCAGGTTTATGGCCTATGAAATTTATAATCCGACTTCAGGACTTTTTCCTGCGGTCCTTCAAAGTTTGCATGTAATCCTTGTGGGAGAAGATTTGTGAACTGGCCACATTCAGAAAAAAATCAGCTGTTATAATCATTGCGTCATCCAACAACCGTCGGTAGATCTGTTTTTCAAATTTCTTTCTACTGATTAACAAGATTTCAATTCTCAATAATGCCGCGGTACGAACGACGTCCAAACTTGGGTCGTAGAACTTGAAATGCTTTAAATTTAGAATATGCACGGGAAAATCAGCAGCAAGGAGATATACCATTCAATTCCCAGCAATCTGCATTCAACTATAACTAAAATACAAACTGCTGCACAACTAACTAAGCACATAGGAAGTCCATATTGAGATTTAAATACTGATTGTTGGGTAATTTTCATAAAAATATAGTGCATCAGATTAAGCTAAGGCTAAGCACACCTGAGGAGGCGCGGCTTGGTGATACAAAGTGTTGATGTTAGGCTACTTTCACACGATAGGAGACGTGCAACTTGAACACTGAACAGTGTTCACGTTTTTTGTCGAAGTACATTGAGTCAAATCGTGTCTTTCACATGGTGACTCCTATCCAGGAACCTCGTTTTGTCACGTCTTTTCCCCTCGAGGCAAGCAGAAACCGGCTTGGATCGAGATACTAGCGGACAAATCGTCACTTTCACATGGTGATTCTACGTCTCCCCGGTCACCACTTTTTCTTAAAAACTATCATTCTTGAAAATGAAGATAGAAAGATTCTGATTCGGATTTGGATTCAGCGACCCCAAATTCTTTAAAGCGTAAGTCCCGTTTTCGAAAATATCCGAAAACAAGGAAGTTATGGCTGTTTTTAATAAAGCTTTCTATTATCATATAATTATACGGTAAAAACGAACAGGTACTGTACTATACAGTACGTAAGTACTGTAGCTATTATAATACAACTTACACTGTATTCGTGTAGGAAATTTGGTAGGATATTTAACTTGATTTCTGAAAATACCCCAAAATAAGGGAGTAAGATAACTTTGAAAAACCAAAGTTTTCCTGCCGATTGAATAAACATTAAAAATTAGTCTAAGACATATTATGTCTTAGACTAAAAACGTGTAACAAATATCAGATCACTATTCAAGCTATCAAGCTTTTCATAAATTTATTTGTCTCCTCATGGCAGAAGGTTTGCGCCCAACGTTTTCACTTAAACATTTCTGTGATTAAATTGTGATAGAGCACATTATCGTATTGATCTTCTAAATCCAGTTACATGTACATCGATTTTCGTAAAATTGATTTTTTACCGTTCCTATGAATTCTATGAATTCTTTATACAGGTTCAGCACAACTTCTCAAATAACATTATGTTTGCTTCAACAGAATTCATAAGGACGACAAAACATCGAACAACAAAAAAAAAACGCTTTCTGAGTAACTGGCTTTAACAAAGCATGGCTTCACGAAATACAGTACGATAATTTAGAATAGTTGGTACTATGGTTATGCTTTTCGCATTATGGCAGCACTGTGCTTGCTCACTCACTTCTCCAGTTGACACTTGTTGACTAAAGAAAGTCTAAAGAAAGTCTAGTCAGTTGTTTACTTGACTTGACTTTGACACCTGTCACTACGCGATGTCTGAGTTTGATGTGGAGCTGTTGATTACTGCAGTTTGCAACCGACCTGCTCTTTGGGATAAAAGTCTTGACATCTACAAGGACCGGAATGAAGTCGCCAAAAGTTGGATGGAAGTTAAAAAGAAATAGTCAATAATTGCTGGTAATTTAAAGTGATATTCAACGATTTGAACTTGATAAATTGGATTGTTGAATGACAACTGAAATTTAGTGAATTTTACTGTACAACATTCCTTTTCCTCCTATTTTATTGGGTGATGAGTGGAGATGATTTATGATTTCATATTTGGATTCATCTTTTCATAGTTCAATATTTTTTTGGAAAACTAGAACTTTTAAAAATTAAAAATGTTTATGTTTAAACTTCTCAGGTGTTCAAAAACTTCTTGAAACCTTTGCCTGTCCCTTTGTGTGGCAGGAGTATTATTATCTTAGTACGTACTATATAATCATATGATAATGGAAAGCTATATTAAAAACAGCTATAACTCCCTTGTTTTCGGGTATTTTTGAAAATGGGACTTACGCTTTAAAGAGTTTGGGGTCGCTGAATCCAAATCCGAAATCTTCTATCTATATTTTTAAGGAAGTTAGACTTTGAGAAAAAGTGATGAGTCATACTTTGAGCAAACGTCGGTGTAGTTGTTAGATCTGTTGGCTTATTCGTAAGATCCCCATGTGAAAGTACAGGAGAGCTGCAAAATATGAAATATGATCTTCAGTAATATGATCTTCCAGGAGCGAGGACTCTGCCGTGTGAAACTGGCCTTATAGAGATTGCCTTAACACACCGTTCCACGCCCAGTGTGTGTGAGTTCTTCCATTCAAACCAATAAGCAAGAAGCAACTGGATGCAAAATGCCGCATCGCGCCTCCTCAGCTAACGTTTGTCATGAGATGCATTTATTTGGCGGTACGAAGTTCGCCGTGCCAACTAGTAATATAATAGATTACCAACCTGTTTTGGTCTGAAGATATTCCATGATTGATTATCAATTGTTCAGCCATTTCTAGACGGGATTGTGCCAGTCTTGGGTGTGTGCTCGATGTAACAACTCTTGTCAAGTGAACAGGTATAACATGAAGACTTCTGCAATCAAATCAAACATCACATTAAAACATTTCACATATTTCTTCATTATAGAAGTTTTGAACAGAAACAATTGGTAGATTTAAACTGAGTACTCATATAAGATTTCTTAAAATTATTGTGGTAGTGTTCGTTTTTGGCTCACGTTCTCTACATAAATGGACTAATTAATTGAGAATTTCATTTGATTGAGAATTATCACATTTTAGAGTGAACTTGATCTATTTTTCTATGTTATAATTTTGTTTGAATAAGAAATTTGTTCTACTGAGGTAGATACCCAAGATAACTTAAACTCGTCATGAAAAAATCAGTGACAATTTGAAAGTAATAAATACTTAATTTACCAGTAAAGTACAGGATGTCTGATAGGTTACTCCCTATTTTTGTATAGCTATAATTTATTTATTTATGAGCCAATTTTGTTGGAACTACATTTGTTAGATAGAGCACTCCTTGAGGTTTTGTTTAACACCAATTTTACATTTGTTTCAGTTTAAAAATTCCCCCTCTCTTGACTGTGGAAGAACGAGCCAAAATAGCAGCTCGTTATGAGGTCTGGGGATCTGTGGTGCGAGTACAAAGGTGGTGGAGGGCTGAACGAGGGATCCATGCAACACTGGATGCAAAACACTGAGATCTTTCTTAAGAATCGTTGCAACAGAGTAATGTGAAAGACCATTTTCACGAGATTCTTGACGCAGTGATTTCTTAGGGCTCCTCATGAACATTTCACGAACTCTGTCAACATTCTCTGCTGTCCTTGTCGTTGATGGTCTTCCTGATCGTCTTGCATCTGCGACACTCCCTGTTGTTAGTAATTTGGAATGGGAGTTTTCAACAGTTTTTGCATCCAGTGTTGCATGGATCCCTCGTTCAGCCCTCCACCACCTTTGTACTCGCACCACAGATCCCCAGACCTCATAACGAGCTGCTATTTTGGCTCGTTCTTCCACAGTCAAGAGAGGGGGCATTTTTAAACTGAAACAAATGAAAATTAGTGTTAAACAAAACCTCAAGGAGTGCTCTATCTAACAAAATTGGTTCATAGATGAAGAAATTATAGCTGTATAAAAATAGGGAGTGACTTATCAGACAGTATGTAGATGAAAAATATTTTTTAGACTTGATTTAGTGAACTTACCTAACATCACGTGTATCTGCCATACTGAGAATGGTATGGACTGCCATATTATGAATTCTAGGAGTTGTATCTCCTGACTTCAATATTAATTCAGGTAGTATTTTATCTACACTCTTTGCCACCTCAGCCATTGTTACCCTAGAAAAATTTATGCAGAATTTTTATTGAGCACCATACTTATTTTTTATGATGCATGCTTATATTTACATAATAAATAGGCTAATGATATCCAAATTCGATACGTTGTGGTTTATGGAAACAATTATTAGTAAATAAGTACTAAGGAAATAGGTACTATAATGAAATCTCTTTGTCGTGCAAGATAATAAAATAATGTAAAAAATACATAATGAACTATAGTGAGGTCCACGTTATAATGACAGTATTTGATCAACTTTGGTTTTGCTATCCTTGTCCATCATTCGAGAAAGCCGGTGTTACTATCCTTTTCTAGGTCCACAATGATGCCAATTATGCTTTTGTTAGTGTAGAAATATAATAAATTAATGCAGAGAATCGGCATCGCTATTCTTCTATCTTTATCCACTGCCATTATAACGTGGACCTCACTATAGTGAGAACCTGTTTTTGGTGATTTTATCTTTATAATGATATAAGGTGTTTGATGTATCGGATCTAATCCCTAAAGATAAATGTCTATAGATGATGATCTTTCTCAAGTAAGAGTTCCTAATTAAATAGGACATTTAAAGACATTATTGAATACAGTAGCCTAGTCTACTATTACCAAATAATTGAAAACAAAAATAAAATTCATTATCAATCGAATAAATAATAAAATATATTGAATGAACACTTCTTATAAGAATTATTTTTAAAAAATTGATAACTAATGTAATTCATTATCAATCGAGTAAATAATATCGCTTAGAAATAGATTTTTTGAAAATTTCAATTTGATGAACATTATACGAGTGTATTGTAATATTGTGATACAGTTCACAATATAATATACTTTTTGGAGAAGATAAGGATGGAAACAGACAATTATGTGATACATATAGTTCACTGGGGGAGGCCCTTTTTTGAAAAGACTGATGATTTATTTAATTAATTTATTTATTTATGGAGACAACAGGTTACCCCTAATGTGTCTCCTTCACAAATACAACAATACAAGATACAATACGTGAAATACAACAATACAACAATACAATGAAAAAAAAATGAACAAAGTAACTTACAATTGCAATATTGTTAAAAGAAAAAAAACTATAGAAATACAAGAGAAGGAAAAAAATAGATGTATACAATAAAATAATTATAAAACGGAATATAGAAATGAAAAGGTTTTAAAATTAAAATAAAAATTTTACAAAGAATGGATAAAACTAACAAATGAATGTCAGAGGACTGGTGGTACCTGCCAATGAAGCAACAGAATGAGTAAGAAGTACGAGTACATAGTGCAATAGATACACACCTATATACAGCAACAAATAATCGACAACACGACTGAGCAAGGATATCTCACAATAGACTGTTTAATATTCTATAAAATTTTTCACGAGAGAACCAGAAGATGTCCAGTTGCCCAGAGAAACAGTTGAAAAGTCTTTGAATTCTGTTGAGTGGAGAATTATAGTGACACAGTTCTGGACCCGGGCACAAAAAAAGAGAAAGTGGAGCGACGTAATATGGTAGATATATAAATATTTACATATGAAAGCAAATATGGGGAATCTATTTTATTATTTAATAAGCTATGAAGAAAAATTAAAGACTTAACATCTCGTCTTGTTTTTAATGATTTCAATTGAAACATATTTCTCAGAGTGTCAGAGGGAAAGTCAAACGGACAATTGAAATTGAATTTCCTGAAGTAAATGTACCTTAAAAATTTATTTTGTAAACGCTCCAAAAGTAGCACTTGATCATTACAATAAGGGTTCCAAATTTCAGACGCATACTCAAGAATACTTCGGATAAGAGATTTATACAGAAATATTATGGGTGAGACATCATTGAAAGGTGAACATGTTCTCAGTATAAACCCCATCTGCTGATTGGCCCTACTACACAAAAGGTCTGATATGTTTATTGAATGTAAAATCAGAGCTGTAAATCACACCCAGGTTTTATGATGAAGATAAATTACTGCTGAAAGATAAAAGATTACTGATGTTATAAATTATTCACCTTCCAGGTACAAACTCGCTGAAGAAGTACCTAATGACCTCAGCGGCGACAGAGTAGACTAGAAACACTTTGTCCCTCAAGGCACGATGCAACAGAAATATAGCGGCCCTTGCCAGTTTGTTTGGAGAATGCACTTCCATGTGTTCCGGTGGTTTCACGCACGCAAACTAAGGACTGCATTTATCACAATGTAATCTTGCATTCTCTTGCCAGAATGCAAGAGAGATAATCAATCAATCAATCAAATTTCATCTATTCAAGGAGATGCATATAAAAGACAAGCTTCGCAACATTGAATTATTGAGTCGCAAAGTAAGTATTGATATGGAGATATAGGCTGCGAGCAAATGTAACCCTCGCTTCGCAGAGGTCTGAGAAAAATACTGATTGGATTATGGTTTTATAATGATCAGCAATTAAATTAAAATTCATTCCACTTCTCAATCAATCAAATGCTCATATTTATCCTCGTCTTTGCACTCACCTCAATCCCTCCTCCTTGTCAGTGTATTGTTTGGAATAGAATTTCTCGACTAGCGCCATGCCAAACACATCAATCGGCAACACGGCTTGTTTTCTCTCTCGCTCGTTCAGCTTACAAATGGAAGATGCAGCGGCTGCTGGGGTTGAGTCAGCATGCAAGTTCCTATGGGCCGGAACCAGGCGTTCGTCGTAAGCCTCGTAACTGTTTCTGGGGGCGGCAGGACCGGTTGCCATGCCTAGGCGGAAGATTTGTTGCGCCGTCTCAGTGATCCACCACGCACTGGTTGAGGAGCTATAGTTGGCTGAGCACTTCTAGTTGACCTGCAAAAATTGATTCAAAATTTGAAAAATACTCATTACTTGAATAGTAATACTGATATTAGCAGTAATATTCAACCGTTTATCTCTTTCGTGTATAGGGCTACTTTTATAGAAATAGAAAGAAGAAAAAGTGATATCACTTGAAAATGGCATCAATGTCCGAAACATGTTGTGATTAAATATTTCAAAAAGGGTACTAAGATTTTTATTTTTCTTTCTATTTATATTCAACCATGTTTATTTTAATCCTGTTTGCATTATTTGATATTAACTGTAATGAGCTGAAATTAAACTCTAAAAAGAGTCGTATGGGGTATAAAATTGACAATGGATCAATAACATAATATGAAAAGGGTACCCTAGATGTTATTTTTATTTCAATACAAGTGCTATCTCTGTATAACAAATTGAATATAATATTTTCCTATTGCTTAAATGACAAATTTGTTAGAGAATGAACGATTTGGAACTTGAGAATGAATTTGTTTCAAATTAATACTATTTTTTCATTAAATAAATATAATTTTATTGCCAAAAAATAATACATGTTATAAAAATTCCAAATTCACAAGTTGTTTTATCATCTAAAATGAAGTCGTATTATTTATTATCTTACAGTTGAATTTTTTCATCAGAATTCAAAATATTATTAATTCTACTACTATTTAGAGTAGTGTGATATTTCTTTAGTGTGTTGTTTGTAGACAGAGAATGGCATATTTTGGATTATTCTGATTATACAGTAGTCTAAAATGCTTCATTCTGGTTTTTGTTTCAATGGTAATGACAAAGTCTATTGTATAAATTTCCATTGGATGATAAATAGTATATTTTCCGCCAATAACTCTTACATTTGTTTCGCTGCAAACCATCAAAATTAACCGAATTTAGTAGAGACACTTTGTAAGTGGGAAGTACATCTTACTTACAGCTTTAGTGGTTGTAACACTCTTGTTTTGCCTTTTCAGACCGAATATTGGACCTCCAATTAGATCCAATATCTGACCTGAACAAGACTTATTTATCATACAGAATACATTATATTGGCTGTCTTTAAAATTGTATATTTTATTCAATTTCTTCAATTGTGAGAGTAATGGTATTGTTTGCGCAATGAAATTACCCAGTAGGGCTAGAGGCGCCAGCTCTATAATGGAGAGGCGACACTGGACTTTGATAGAGAGCTGGCGAGACTCTGCCATCACTTATATTCAAATGCTGTTGATTGTCTCTCGTTTGATTAGATTGATAAACAGCTGACTGATCACTGTTAGGCTGTTGAGTAGTTCCAGGAGTGGTCTGAGGCCTGAAAAAAAATTAGAGGTGAAGCATAGAAATATAAAAAAATCTGGTGTGGTACACTCACACAACTTTCCTTGCTCATATTTGAAACTACGATCAGACTTCTGTATATGTGTATATATAATTGTTTTCAGAGTTCTTTTTCATTTGTATAAATTTATTGTGAAATTCGATTATTTTTTTAGTCGTCATTTTTTTAAAGTCGTCAAAACAGCTGTTCTACTGATGAAATATCTCGACAATGTGTTCTTTTTATGAACTACGTTACCTACCTACCTCATGCACGAGAAGGAGGTTACTAAGTCCATTTCTCAAGGATGGGGTGGACCCCCCATCAGTTTCCCAGAAAGAAGACTCATTCCAGTTGATAGAGCTGATAAATAACTATACAGTGTATGAATTTGAAAAAAAATCGGTCAAGTTATTTTTGAGAAAATCATGAAAAACATAGTTTTTTATTAATTATCCGCCATTTTTCTCAAGAATATTACGGAGCTCCTGTAATTTTCCCCAGGAATAAGACTAATGTCAGTTGATAGGGCTTATAAATAGCTATTCATGGTATAAATTTGAAGAAAATCGTTTGAGCCGTTTTCAAGCCGTTGTTCTTTTTATTTCAATACAAGTGCTATCTCTGTATAACAAATTGAATATAATATTTTCCTATTGCTTAAATGACAAATTTGTTAGAGAATGAACGATTTGGAACTTGAGAATGAATTTGTTTCAAATTAATACTATTTTTTCATTAAATAAATATAATTTTATTGCCAAAAAATAATACATGTTATAAAAATTCCAAATTCACAAGTTGTTTTATCATCTAAAATGAAGTCGTATTATTTATTATCTTACAGTTGAATTTTTTCATCAGAATTCAAAATATTATTAATTCTACTACTATTTAGAGTAGTGTGATATTTCTTTAGTGTGTTGTTTGTAGACAGAGAATGGCATATTTTGGATTATTCTGATTATACAGTAGTCTAAAATGCTTCATTCTGGTTTTTGTTTCAATGGTAAATGACAAAGTCTATTGTATAAATTTCCATTGGATGATAAATAGTATATTTTCCGCCAATAACTCTTACATTTGTTTCGCTGCAAACCATCAAAATTAACCGAATTTAGTAGAGACACTTTGTAAGTGGGAAGTACATCTTACTTACAGCTTTAGTGGTTGTAACACTCTTGTTTTGCCTTTTCAGACCGAATATTGGACCTCCAATTAGATCCAATATCTGACCTGAACAAGACTTATTTATCATACAGAATACATTATATTGGCTGTCTTTAAAATTGTATATTTTATTCAATTTCTTCAATTGTGAGAGTAATGGTATTGTTTGTGCAATGAAATTACCCAGTAGGGCTAGAGGCGCCAGCTCTATAATGGAGAGGCGACACTGGACTTTGATAGAGAGCTGGCGAGACTCTGCCATCACTTATATTCAAATGCTGTTGATGGTCTCTCGTTTGATTAGATTGATAAACAGCTGACTGATCACTGTTAGGCTGTTGAGTAGTTCCAGGGGTGGTCTGAGGCCTGAAAAAAAATTAGAGGTGAAGCATAGAAATATAAAAAAATCTGGTGTGGTACACTCACACAACTTTCCTTGCTCATATTTGAAACTACGATCTGACTTCTGTATATGTGTATATATAATTGTTTTCAGAGTTCTTTTTCATTTGTATAAATTGTGAAATTCGATTATTTTTTTAGTCGTCATTTTTTTAAAGTCGTCAAAACAGCTGTTCTACTGATGAAATATCTCGACAATGTGTTCTTTTTATGAACTACATTACCTACCTACCTCATGCACGAGAAGGAGGTTACTAAGTCCATTTCTCAAGGATGGGGTGGACCCCCCATCAGTTTCCCAGAAAGAAGACTCATTCCAGTTGATAGAGCTGATAAATAACTATACAGGGTATGAATTTGAAAAAAATCGGTCAAATTATTTTTGAGAAAATCATGAAAAACATAATTTTTTATTACTTATCCGCCATTTTTCTCAAGAATATTACGGAGCTCCTGTAATTTTCCCCAGAAATAAGACTAATGTCAATTGATAGGGCTTATGAATAGCTATCCATGGTAAAAATTTGAAGAAAATCGTTAGAGTCGTTTTCGAGAAATAGCTATACAGAGTATGAATTTAAAAAAAATCGGTCAAGTCATTTTTGAGAAAATCGTGAAAAACATGGTTTTTTAGTAACTGCCATTTTTCTCAAGAATATTACGGAGATCCTGTGATTTTCCCTCAAATGAGACTCATGTCAGTTGATAGGGCTTATGAATAGCTATCTATGGTATGAATTTGAAGAAAATCGTTAGAGCCGTTTTCGAGAAAACCGTGAAAAACATGGTTTTTTGGCAGAAAAAATTATACAAACCACTTGATACTGTATCAACTTCAAAGAATCGCAAACCACTTGATTCTGTATCAACTTCAATTATAGAGAACGGATAAGCGTAAGTACTATTATAGAATAAGATAAGATAAGATAAGAGTACTATTAGTTTGTCTTTGAAGAAGAAGGAGAAGAAGAAGAATTCTCTGCGATTCTTTGAAGTTGATACAGTATGAGTATCAAGTGGTTTGCGATTCTTTGAAGTTGATACAGTATCAAAAGGTTTGTATCATTTTTTCTGCCAGCGCCATCTAGCGGACCCCTATACAACTACATTAAGCTTTTTCCTACTCAAATTTCCGTAAGGACACTTTTAAAAATGCTTATTTATCAATTTTTTGCAGATTTTCATCGAACTTTACTATCACTAAACCATTTTTGATATGTGGAGAGCTTACTACATCAATTTCAATGCAATTGGCGTTGCATTTGTTACTTATAACAGACTTTTATTGCGCTGCCTCTCGCCTGAGTTTTGTGTAGTGTTTGATAGGAACATGCTTTTCTACTGATTTGTCAATAAGAAATAAATTTACCAATTACCAATTATTACTAAATAATTTTTGGAGAACCATTGTGATTTAGGGTCCTTTTAAAGTTCCTTCACATTGGTTCCATTGAACACATTAATTAAGGCTTTCTCTGGTATCAAACTCTACATCTTTCGATTCCTGTAGTGTGGTCCATATTATAATGGCAGTGGATAAAGATAGAAGAAATAGCAATGCCGATTCTCTGCATTAATTAATTATATTTCTACAATGTCAAAAACATAATTGTCATCGGTGTGGACCTAGAAAAGGAAAGTACCACCGGCTTTGTTGAATGATAGACAAGGATAGCAAAACCAAAGTTGATCAAATACTGTCATTATAACGTGGACCTCACTATACAATCTTCAACACTACACAAAGTGTTTGTATAGAAAACCTGCTTTTCTAGCAATAATGTGGAATTATTTAAGACGATGGCGATCTTAACTTTTTTGGAGAATCATTGTGATTTAGGGTCCTATTAAAGGTCCATCTTACTTACAGCTTTAGTGGTTGTAACACTCTTGTTTTGCCTTTTCAGACCGAATATTGGACCTCCAATTAGATCCAATATCTGACCTGAACAAGACTTATTTATCATACAGAATACATTATATTGGCTGTCTTTAAAATTGTATATTTTATTCAATTTCTTCAATTGTGAGAGTAATGGTATTGTTTGCGCAATGAAATTACCCAGTAGGGCTAGAGGCGCCAGCTCTATAATGGAGAGGCGACACTGGACTTTGATAGAGAGCTGGCGAGACTCTGCCATCACTTATATTCAAATGCTGTTGATGGTCTCTCGTTTGATTAGATTGATAAACAGCTGACTGATCACTGTTAGGCTGTTGAGTAGTTCCAGGGGTGGTCTGAGGCCTGAAAAAAATTAGAGGTGAAGCATAGAAATATAAAAAAATCTGGTGTGGTACACTCACACAACTTTCCTTGCTCATATTTGAAACTACGATCAGACTTCTGTATATGTGTATATATAATTGTTTTCAGAGTTCTTTTTCATTTGTATAAATTTATTGTGAAATTCGATTATTTTTTTAGTCGTCATTTTTTTAAAGTCGTCAAAACAGCTGTTCTACTGATGAAATATCTCGACAATGTGTTCTTTTTATGAACTACGTTACCTACCTACCTCATGCACGAGAAGGAGGTTACTAAGTCCATTTCTCAAGGATGGGGTGGACCCCCCATCAGTTTCCCAGAAAGAAGACTCATTCCAGTTGATAGAGCTGATAAATAACTATACAGTGTATGAATTTGAAAAAAATCGGTCAAGTTATTTTTGAGAAAATCATGAAAAACATAGTTTTTTATTAATTATCCGCCATTTTTCTCAAGAATATTACGGAGCTCCTGTAATTTTCCCCAGAAATAAGACTAATGTCAATTGATAGGGCTTATGAATAGCTATCCATGGTAAAAATTTGAAGAAAATCGTTAGAGTCGTTTTCGAGAAATAGCTATACAGAGTATGAATTTAAAAAAAATCGGTCAAGTCATTTTTGAGAAAATCGTGAAAAACATGGTTTTTTAGTAACTGCCATTTTTCTCAAGAATATTACGGAGATCCTGTGATTTTCCCTCAATGAGACTCATGTCAGTTGATAGGGCTTATGAATAGCTATCTATGGTATGAATTTGAAGAAAATCGTTAGAGCCGTTTTCGAGAAAACCGTGAAAAACATGGTTTTTTAATCATTATCCGTCATTTTTCTCAAGAATATTACGGAGATCCTGAAATTTTCCCAGAAATGTGACTCATGTCAGTTGATAGGGCTTATAAATAGCTATTCATGGTATAAATTTGAAGAAAATCGTTTGAGCCGTTTTCAAGCCGTTGTTCTTTTTATAAACTGCTCTACCTACCTACCACATACACGAGAAGGTGGCTACAAAGTCCATTTCTCAAGGATGGGGTGGACACCCATTGGTTTCTCAGGAATCAAACTCTACATCTTTCGATTCCTGTAGTGTGGTCCATATTATAATGGCAGTGGATAAGATAGAAGAATAGCAATGCCGATTCTCTGCATTAATTAATTATATTTCTACAATGTCAAAAACATAATTGTCATCGGTGTGGACCTAGAAAAGGAAAGTACCACCGGCTTTGTTGAATGATAGACAAGGATAGCAAAACCAAAGTTGATCAAATACTGTCATTATAACGTGGACCTCACTATACAATCTTCAACACTACACAAAGTGTTTGTATAAAAACCTGCTTTTCTAGCAATAATGTGGAATTATTCAAGACGATGGCGATCTTAACTTTTTTGGAGAATCATTGTGATTTAGGGTCCTATTAAAGGTCCATCTTACTTACAGCTTTAGTGGTTGTAACACTCTTGTTTTGCCTTTTCAGACCGAATATTGGACCTCCAATTAGATCCAATATCTGACCTGAACAAGACTTATTTATCATACAGAATACATTATATTGGCTGTCTTTAAAATTGTATATTTTATTCAATTTCTTCAATTGTGAGAGTAATGGTATTGTTTGCGCAATGAAATTACCCAGTAGGGCTAGAGGCGCCAGCTCTATAATGGAGAGGCGACACTGGACTTTGATAGAGAGCTGGCGAGACTCTGCCATCACTTATATTCAAATGCTGTTGATGGTCTCTCGTTTGATTAGATTGACAAACAGCTGACTGATCACTGTTAGGCTGTTGAGTAGTTCCAGGAGTGGTCTGAGGCCTGAAAAAAAATTAGAGGTGAAGCATAGAAATATAAAAAAATCTGGTGTGGTACACTCACACAACTTTCCTTGCTCATATTTGAAACTACGATCAGACTTCTGTATATGTGTATATATAATTGTTTTCAGAGTTCTTTTTCATTTGTATAAATTTATTGTGAAATTCGATTATTTTTTTAGTCGTCATTTTTTTAAAGTCGTCAAAACAGCTGTTCTACTGATGAAATATCTCGACAATGTGTTCTTTTTATGAACTACGTTACCTACCTACCTCATGCACGAGAAGGAGGTTACTAAGTCCATTTCTCAAGGATGGGGTGGACCCCCCATCAGTTTCCCAGAAAGAAGACTCATCCCAGTTGATAGAGCTGATAAGGTAATTTAAATAATAATTAATAAAGGTAATTTATAATAGTTTGTAGACTGATTAGGAGAAATAGAGGATGTTATTATTTAACATCAACCACAATAATTGTCACCTACTGAGATAACGTCTAGTATAGAGTGAGAAGTAAATTTATAATATAATAATAGCAATTAACCCGTGCTCCGAAAGGGTCTGTTTGAAGCACAAACAGACAAACTGAGAACTTGAAGCACTGAAATAATGAAGAACTGAAAATAAGCCTATAACTATCCTCGGCAAATTCAGAATCAATAATATGCAAAATCTCATGTTAATCAGTTCAGTAGTTCAGACGTGATGATGCGTCATACGTGAATTTCCTATCCAGTACCTGTATACGCCAATTCTTTCTTTAGAATATTATTATAGATCAATAATGTTATAAACGTTATATTTTAATTCACATCCAAGTCTTAAGAAAACGCACGTAAACAGTAGCAGAAAGACGTCTGCATAGGTCCACAGAAAACGGAGAGAATTCCTTGCCAGGTGTTTGAAATTTGAAACGCACACAGACATCCATGATTGAAGATTGTATAGTGAGGTCCACGTTATAATGACAGTATTTGATCAACTTTGGTTTTGCTATCCTTGTTTATCATTCGACAAAGCCGGTGGTACTATCCTTTTCTAGGTCCACAAAGATGACAATTATGTTTTTGACAGTGTAGAAATATAATTAATTAATGCAGAGAATCGGCATCACTATTCTTCTATCTTTATCCACTGCCATTATAACATGGACCACACTATAGGAATCGAAAGACGTAGAGTTGATACCAGAGAGAGCCTTAATTAATGTGTTTAATGGAACCAATGTGAAGGACCTTCAAAAGGACCCTAAATCACAATGGTTCTCCAAAAATTTTCAATTTGGATTTTAATTCTAATTGGATATTAATGACAACTCAGTAGAAAAGCATGTTCCTATCAAACACTACACAAAACTCGGGTTTTCGATTCCTATAGTGTGGTCCATGTTATAATGGCAGTGGATAAAAATAGAAGAATAGTGATGCCGATTCTCTGCATTAATTAATTATATTTCTACCCTGTCAGAAACATAATTGTCATCGTTGTGGACCTAGAAAAGGATAGTACCACCGGCTTTGTCGAATGATAAACAAGGATAGCAAAACCAAAGTTGATCAAATACTGTCATTATAACGTGGACCTCACTATACAATCTTCAACACTATACAAAGTGTTTGTATAGAAACCTGCTTTTCTAGCAATAATGTGGAATTATTTTTTAAGACGATGACGATCTTAACTTTTTTGGAGAATCATTGTGATTTAGGGTCCTATTAAAGGTCCTTCGCCATGATTCCATTAAACACATTCAAGAAGAAGAAGAAGAAGAAGAAGAAGAAGAAGAAGAAGAAGAAGAAGAAGAAGAAGAAGAAGAAGAAGAAAAAGAAGAAGAAGAAGAAGTAGAAGAAGAAGAAGTAGAAGAAGAAAAAGAAGAAGATGAAGATGAAGATGAAGAAGAAGAAGAAGAGAAGAAGAAGAAGAAGAAGAAGAAGAAGAAGAAGAAGAAGAAGATGAAGATGAAGATGAAGATGAAGAAGAAGATGAAGAAGAAGAAGAAGAAGAAAAAGAAGAAGAAGAAGAAGTAGAAGAAGAAGAAAAAGAAGAAGAAGAGAAGTAGAAGAAGAAGAGAGAAGAAGAAGAAGAAGAGAAGAAGAAGAAGAAGAAAGAAGAAGAAGAAGAAGATGATGAAGATGAAGATGAAGATGATCCACCATTTTTCTGAAGAATATTACGGAGCTCCTGCAATTTTCCCAGAAATGAGACTCATGTCAGTTGATAGGGCTTATAAATAGCTATTCATGGTATAAATTTGAAGAAAATCGTTTGAGCCGTTTTCAAGCCGTTGTTCTTTTTATAAACTGCTCTACCTACCTACCACATACACGAGAAGGTGGCTACAAAGTCCATTTCTCAAGGATGGGGTGGACACCCATTGGTTTCTCAGGAAAAAGACTCATGCCAGTTGATATAGATGATAAATAGCTATACAGGGTATGAATTTCAAAAAAAATCGGTCGTCATTTTTGAGAAAATCGTGAAAAACATGGTTTTTTAGTAACTGCCATTTTTCTCAAGAATATTACGGAGATCCTGTAATTTTCCCTCAAATGAGACTCATGTCAGTTGATAGGGCTTATGAATAGCTATCCATGGTATGAATTTGAAGAAAATCGTTAGAGCCGTTATAAAAACATGGTTTTTTAGTCATTATCCGCCATTTTTCTCAAGAATATTACGGAGATCCTGAAATTTTCCCAGAAATGTGACTCATGCCAGTTGATAGGGCTTATAAATAGCTATCCATGGTATGAATTTGAAGAAAATCGTTAGAGCCGTTTTCGAGAAAACCGTGAAAAACATGGTTTTTTAGTCATTATCCGCCATTTTTCTCAAGAATATTACGGAGATCCTGAAATTTTCCCACAAATGAGACTCATGTCAGTTGATAGGGCTTATGAATAGCTATCCATGGTATGAATTTGAAGAAAATCGTTAGAGCCGTTATAAAAACATGGTTTTTTAGTCATTATCCGCCATTTTTCTCAAGAATATTACGGAGATCCTGAAATTTTCCCAGAAATGTGACTCATGCCAGTTGATAGGGCTTATAAATAGCTATCCATGGTATGAATTTGAAGAAAATCGTTAGAGCCGTTTTCGAGAAAACCGTGAAAAACATGGTTTTTTAGTCATTATCCGCCATTTTTCTCAAGAATATTACGGAGATCCTGAAATTTTCCCACAAATGAGACTCATGCCAGTTGATAGGGCTTATAAATAGCTATCTATGGTATAAATTTGAAGAAAATCGTTAGAGCCGTTTTCGAGAAAAACTTGAAAAACATGGTTTTTTGGCAGAAAAAATTATACAAACCACTTGATACTGTATCAACTTCAAAGAATCGCAAACCACTTGATTCTGTATCAACTTCAATTATAGAGAACGGATAAGCGTAAGTACTATTATAGAATAAGATAAGAGTACTATTAGTTTGTCTTTGAAGAAGAAGGAGAAGAAGAAGAATTCTCTGCGATTCTTTGAAGTTGATACAGTATGAGTATCAAGTGGTTTGCGATTCTTTGAAGTTGATACAGTATCAAAAGGTTTGTATCATTTTTTTCTGCCAGCGCCATCTAGCGGACTCCTATACAACTACATTAAGCTTTTTCCTACTCAAATTTCCGTAAGGACACTTTTAAAAATGCTTATTTATCAATTTTTTGCAGATTTTCATCGAACTTTACTATCACTAAACCATTTTTGATATGTGGAGAGCTTACTACATCAATTTCAATGCAATTGGCGTTGCATTTGTTACTTATAACAGACTTTTATTGCGCTGCCTCTCGCCTGAGTTTTGTGTAGTGTTTGATAGGAACATGCTTTTCTACTGATTTGTCAATAAGAAATAAATTTACCAATTACCAATTATTACTAAAAAATTTTTGGAGAACCATTGTGATTTAGGGTCCTTTTAAAGTTCCTTCACATTGGTTCCATTGAACACATTAATTAAGGCTTTCTCTGGTATCAAACTCTACATCTTTCGATTCCTGTAGTGTGGTCCATGTTATAATGGCAGTGGATAAAGATAGAAGAAATAGCAATGCCGATTCTCTGCATTAATTAATTATATTTCTACAATGTCAAAAACATAATTGTCATCGGTGTGGACCTAGAAAAGGAAAGTACCACCGGCTTTGTTGAATGATAGACAAGGATAGCAAAACCAAAGTTGATCAAATACTGTCATTATAACGTGGACCTCACTATACAATCTTCAACACTACACAAAGTGTTTGTATAGAAAACCTGCTTTTCTAGCAATAATGTGGAATTATTTAAGACGATGGCGATCTTAACTTTTTTGGAGAATCATTGTGATTTAGGGTCCTATTAAATGTCCATCTTACTTACAGCTTTAGTGGTTGTAACACTCTTGTTTTGCCTTTTCAGACCGAATATTGGTCCTATTAAAGGTCCTTCCCCATGATTCCATTAAACACATTCAAGAAGAAGAGAAGAAGAAGAAGAAGAAAAAGAAGAAGAAGAAGAAGAAGAAGAAAGAAGAAGAAGAAGAAGAAGAAGAAGAAGAAGATGATGAAGATGAAGATGAAGAAAAAGATGAAGAAGAAGAAGAAGAAGAAGATGAATAAGAAGAAGAAGAAGAGAAGAAGAAGAAGAAGGAGAAGGAGAAGAAGAAGAAGAAGTAGAAGAAGAAGAAGTAGAAGAAGAAGAAGAAGAAGAAAGAAGATGAAGAAGAAGAAGAAGAAGAAGAAGAAGAAGAAGAAGAAGAAGAGAAGATGAAGATGAAGAAGAAGAAGAAGATGAAGAAGAAGAAGAAGAAGAAGAAGTAGAAGAAGAAGAAGAAGATGAAGAAGAAGAAGAAGAAGGAGAAGGAGAAGAAGAAGAGGAAGAAGAAGAAGAAGAAGAGAAGAATAAGGAGAAGAAGTAGAAGAAGAAGAAGTAGAAGAAGAAGAAGAAGAAGAAGAGGAAGAAGATGAAGATGAAGAAGAAGAAGAAGAAGAAGAAGAAGAAGAAGAAGAAGAAGAAGAAGAAGAAGAAAGAAGAGAAGAAGATGATGAAGATGAAGATGAAGAAAAAGATGAAGAAGAAGAAGAATATTATTATTAGCGTATGGCAATCACATAGACACACACTTACACACACATGAATTCACAAAAATATATGCAGGTTTTGACCCTTGTCAGCTTGAAAAAAAAATATATATATATATAAAACAAAATAAAACCATCTATCTAGGTTATAGAATAAAATATATGACAAAGAAAAGTATATATATGCACAAGGAAATAGGAAATAATCAAGTCAAACTTGAATGTCCAGGTTGGTTATGTAGGCTATTGCTTGTGGAGATGCTGCTATAAATCATCTGAACCGCCCTGAAAGGCTCGAATAGCACAATGGCGGATGATATGATTCATTGTTTGTCTAGCCTCTCCACAATCACAATCAGGGGAGGGCAATCTACCCCAGTCACTAAGAGATGCTCTATCTTCCGTGCCCAGTTCTAATCCTGTTGAGTGCTGTCCATGTTCGCCTTGGCAGATCAAACCCAGCCACACTCCTCCCAACAGAATACCTCAGACTAACACTGAGAGGTGCTCTATCCATCCACTCTCCTCCCAGCTATCAGCAACAGAGAAATTCTCACGTTCTAGCCGCTCAGCCAAGCGCATGGGAGGGCGCCTTGACCTCAGCCTGTTACCGAGCTCCAGAAGATCTCTGTGGATTGGGAGTGCTCTGTCATTTTTTATCTTATTATACTCCCGAACAAGAGCAAAAGATCTTCGCAGCCCTGGTGGAGCAATGTTGCTGAGAACTGGCAGCCAATATGTGGGGGTGGTTCTAATGGTCCCAGAAATAAGTCGCATGGAATTATTCAGCTGAGTGTTGACTCTATTCACATGGGCACTATTTATCCACACAGCCGCACAGTATTCAGCTGTGGGTATACTAGTCCTAGGGCAGAACAGCGCAAAATTGTTGCTGATGCTCCCCATGTTGTTCCACAGAGTTTTTGTAGAATATTATTCCTAGTTTTTAGTTTCTCAGCAACATTATGAAGGTGATTTTTGTAGGACAGAGTGCGGTCAAGCGTCACCCCAAGGTACTTTGGAAAGAAATTATGCTGTAATTGCGTGTTGTCAAACCTCACATCCAGTTTTACCCTAGCCTCCCCATTATTCAAGTGAAAACAGCACACCTCTGTTTTTTCATGTTAGGGTAGTCTCCACTTGTGGAAATAAACTGAAAGGGAAGATAGGTCTTCAGTGAGGCTCTCTGATGTTGTCTTCATACTCTTGTCTTGAGTGGCCACAGCAATGTCATCAGCGTACATGAAGATCCTTGATGGTATGTTGGGAAGATCTGCTGAGTACAAGTTGAAAAGGAGCGGGGACAAGATGAACCCTGTGGCAATCCATTATTGAGTACCTTTCTTCTGCTTAGCTTAT